>NC_081174.1:0-6020 GCF_012432095.1 Onychostoma macrolepis
ATTTAGTGTTCTCAGAAGCTCCAAACAAGTGATTCTGTGCACTAGAGCTCTGACATAACTTTCTCCGCAAAAAAAATCTCTAAATCATGAAAATCTATCTCCTGCATTGCAAATTACATGTCATTTCATGAGATAGAAACAACTTTCATGTACTTCATCTTTACTCTTAAAATTGCAATAAGCAACTTTCTCTCACTGAGAAAGAAGCTTTTCAGCATCTGTATCCTTGAATTATCTTCATTTGCTTAGTTGCACTAACACAGCATTTAGTGTTCGCAGAAGCTCCAAACAAGTGATTCTGTGCACTTGAGCTCTAACATAACTTTCTCTGCAAAAAATCTCTAAATCATGAAAATCTGTCTCCTGCATTGCAAATTACATGTCATTTCATGATTAAGAAACATCTTTCATGTACTTGAGCTTTCCTCTTAAAATTGCAATAAGAAACTTTCTCTAACTAAGAAAAAAGCTTTTCAGCATATGTGGCCTTGGATTCTCTTCATTTGCTTAGTTGCACTAACAAAGCATTTAGTGTTCTCAGAAGCTCCAAACAAGTGATTTTGTGCATTAAAGCTATAACATAACTTTCTCTGCAAAAAATCTCTAAATCATGCAAATCTGTCTCCTGCATTGCAAATTACATGTCATTTCATGATTAAGAAACATCTTTCATGTACTTGAGCTTTCCTCTTAAAATTGCAATAAGCAACTTTCTCTCTCTGAGAAAGAAACTTTTCGGCATGTGTGGCCTTGCATTCTTTTCATTTGCTTATTTGCACTAACACAGCATTTATTGTTCTCAGAACCTCCAAACAAGTGATTCTGTGCACTTGAGCTCTAACATAACGTTCTCTGCAAAAAATCTCTAAATCATGAAAATCTGTCTCCTGCATTGCAAATTACGTGTCATTTCATGATTAAGAAACATCTTTCATGTACTTGAGCTTTACTCTTAAAATTGCAATAAGCAACTTTCTCTCACTGAGAAAGAAGCTTTTCAGCATCTGTATCCTTGAATTATCTTCATTTGCTTAGTTGCACTAACAAAGCATTTAGTGTTCTCAGAAGCTCCAAACAAGTGATTCTGTGCATTGAATCTCTAACATAACTTTCTCTGCAAAACATCTCTAAATCATGAAAATCTGTCTCCTGCATTGCAAATTACATGTCATTTCATGATTAAGAAACATCTTTCATGTACTTGAGGTTTACTCTTAAAATTGCAATAAGCAACTTTCTCTCACTGAGAAAAAAACTTTTTAGCATATGTGGCCTTGGATTCTCTTCAATTGCTTAGTTGCACTAACAAAGCATTTAGTGTTCTCAGAAGCTCCAAACAAGTGATTCTGTGCACTGGAGGTCTAACATAACTTTCTCTGCAAAAAATCTCTAAATCATGAAAATCTGTCTCCTGCATTGCAAATTACATGTCATTTCATGATTAAGAAACAACTTTCATGTACTTCATCTTTACTCTTAAAATTGCAACAAGCAACTTTCTCTCACTGAGAAAGAAGCTTTTCAGCATCTGTATCCTTGAATTATCTTCATTTGCTTAGTTGCACTAACACAGCATTTAGTGTTCTCAGAAGCTCCAAACAAGTGATTCTGTGCACTGGAGGTCTAACATAACTTTCTCTGCAAAAAATCTCTAAATCATGAAAATCTGTCTCCTGCATTGCAAATTATGTGTCATTTCATGATTAAGAAACATCTTTCATGTACTTGAGCTTTACTCTTAAAATTGCAATAAGCAACTTTCTCTCTCTGAGAAAAAAGCTTTTCAGCATATGTGGCCTTGGATTATCTTCATTTGCTTAGTTGCACTAACACAGCATTTAGTGTTCTCAGAAGCTCCAAACAAGTGATTCTGTGCATTAGAGGTCTAACATAACTTTCTCTGCAAAAAAATCTCTAAATCATGAAAATCTGTCTCCTGTATTGCAAATTACATGTCATTTCATGATAAAGAAACATTTTTCATGTACTTGAACTTTAGTTTTAAAATTGAAATAAGCAACTTTCTCTCTCTGAGAAAGAAACTTTTCAGCATGTGTGGCCTTGCATTCTTTTCATTTGCTTATTTGCACTAACACAGCATTTATTGTTCTCAGAACCTCCAAACAAGTGATTCTGTGCACTTGAGCTCTAACATAACGTTCTCTGCAAAAAATCTCTAAATCATGAAAATCTGTCTCCTGCATTGCAAATTACATGTCATTTCATGATTAAGAAACATCTTTCATGTACTTGAGCTTTACTCTTATAATTGCAATAAGCAACTTTCTCTCACTGAGAAAGAAGCTTTTCAGCATCTGTGACCTTGCATTCTCATCATTTGCTTATTTGCACTAACACAGCATTTAGTGTTCTCAGAAGTTCCAAACAAGTGATTTTGTGCATTAAAGCTATAACATAACTTTCTCTGCAAAAAATCTCTAAATCATGAAAATATGTCTTCTGCAATGCAAATTACATGTCATTTCATGAGATAGAAACAACTTTCATGTACTTCATCTTTACTCTTGAAATTGCAATAAGCAACTTTCTCTCACTGAGAAAGAAGCTTTTCAGCATCTGTATCCTTGAATTATCTTCATTTGCTTAGTTGCACTAAGACAGCATTTAGTGTTCGCAGAAGCTCCAAACAAGTGATTCTGTGCACTGGAGGTCTAACATAACTTTCTCTGCAAAAAATCTCTAAATGTTGAAAATCTGTCTCCTGCATTGCAAATTACATGTCATTTCATGATTAAGAAACATTTTTCATGTACTTGAGCTTTACTCTTATAATTGCAATAAGCAACTTTCTCTCACTGAGAAAGAAGCTTTTCAGCATCTGTGACCTTGCATTCTCATCATTTGCTTATTTGCACTAACACAGCATTTAGTGTTCTCAGAAGCTCCAAACAAGTGATTCTGTGCACTTTAGCTCTAACATAACTTTCTCTGCAAAAAATCTCTAAATCATGAAAATCTGTCTCCTGCATTGCAAATTACATGTCATTTCATGATTAAGAAACATTTTTCATGTACTTGAGCTTCACTTTTAAAATTGAAATAAGCAACTTTCTCTCTCTGAGAAAGAAACTTTTCAGCATGTGTGGCCTTGCATTCTCTTCATTTGCTTATTTGCACTAACACAGCATTTATTGTTCTCAGAAGCTCCAAACAAGTGATTCTGAGCAGCTCTAACATAACTTTCTCTGCAAAAAATCTCAAAATCATGAAAATCTGTCTCCTGCATTGCAAATTACGTGTCATTTCATGATTAAGAAACATCTTTCATGTACTTGAGCTTTACTCTTAAAATTGCAATAAGCAACTTTCTCTCACTGAGAAAAAAGCTTTTCAGCATATGTGGCCTTGGATTATCTTCATTTGCTTAGTTGCACTAACACAGCATTTAGTGTTCTCAGAAGCTCCAAACAAGTGATTCTGTGCACTGGAGGTCTAACATAACTTTCTCTGCAAAAAATCTCTAAATGTTGAAAATCTGTCTCCTGCATTGCAAATTACATGTCATTTCATGATTAAGAAACATTTTTCATGTACTTGAGCTTTACTCTTATAATTGCAATAAGCAACTTTCTCTCACTGAGAAAGAAGCTTTTCAGCATCTGTGACCTTGCATTCTCATCATTTGCATATTTGCACTAACACAGCATTTAGTGTTCTCAGAAGCTCCAAACAAGTGATTCTGTGCACTTTAGCTCTAACATAACTTTCTCTGCAAAAAATCTCTAAATCATGAAAATCTGTCTCCTGCATTGCAAATTACATGTCATTTCATGATTAAGAAACAACTTTCATGTACTTCATCTTTACTCTTAAAATTGCAACAAGCAACTTTCTCTCACTGAGAAAGAAGCTTTTCAGCATCTGTATCCTTGAATTATCTTCATTTGCTTAGTTGCACTAACACAGCATTTAGTGTTCGCAGAAGCTCCAAACAAGTGATTCTGTGCACTGGAGGTCTAACATAACTTTCTCTGCAAAAAATCTCTAAATCATGAAAATCTGTCTCCTGCATTGCAAATTATGTGTCATTTCATGATCAAGAAACATCTTTCATGTACTTGAGCTTTACTCTTAAAATTGCAATAAGCAACTTTCTCTCTCTGAGAAAAAAGCTTTTCAGCATATGTGGCCTTGGATTATCTTCATTTGCTTAGTTGCACTAACACAGCATTTAGTGTTCTCAGAAGCTCCAAACAAGTGTTCCCCTATCAAAAGCTACTCTCGATGCTGCGCTGAAAGCGCTATGGGAACATTCTTTGTTCGACCGGTTGTTGAAGCACGTGTGCCAAACACGCCAAACTTGGCTTAAATAACCTCGGTTAGGTGACGTCACTCGATTACGAACACCTGGAGGTTATAAATAGATGTGACGCGGAAACATCCTCAGGTCTTTTGTCTTCAAGGACCGCATTGTTGTGTGCGTGTGTGTGTGAGAAAAAAGCACGATAAAAAAAAAAAAAGAGAAAAAGGCAAAGCAGGAAGCGGTAGTTATAGATATAGATATTTATTTATATATATAAAGATAGCTGCTCACTATGGCAGATCAGCAGAGGAGATGTTCACCTCCTTGTCAGAGGCAGCTCTCTGACGATGATCTCCATGCTTTCTGCTTTGAGTGTTTGGGGAAGAGCACGCGATCCTCGGGCTCGAGGGCGGTGCGAGCACTGCGATCTCCTCTCGATCAAAGTGCTTCAGCGGCTCGCCTTCTTTAAAGCTCGTGGGGATCGCGTGCCGATCTGGCCGAGGCGTGAGACGGACTTGCCCTTTCTCTCGCTCTCGCCAGATCATGAAGCTCGCGTCCGTTTCTCAGCGGCGGCGCTTCTTCTGAACGGGCCGAGGAGACTTCATCTCTTGCTTCTGGGGAGGTGGAGAGTGCCACCTCAGAGCGCTCCTCGTGATGAGAAAGCATACGAGGAGTTACTCGATGTGGTTACTCGGGCAGTCGATCGGTTACACCTAGACTGGCCGCAGGAGCAAGAGACCCCAAGCGCTCAAAGTTAGGCGACAGATATCTGTCGGTGGTCGGGGAGGGCCTCAGCGACGGTCTCTCCCCTTTTCGGTGACCTCCATGACGAGTTAACTCGTTCATGGAACAAGCCATATTCGTCCCATGTTTTTGTGCCATCGGCGTCGATCTACTCGACTATCGTTGATGCAAAGGCACGGGCTATATGATGATGCCCCAGATCGAAGAGACGCGGCGCGGGCTATCTCTCTCCTGGGACATCATCATCACTGAAAAGCAACTCTCCCCACCAAGCCATGCAGAGTAACATCTTCATTGGTGGGAAAGCCTTTCAGGCAGCGGGTCAGGCTGGTACTGCTTTGCACACTATGGCGGTCTTGCAGGCATATCAGGCTGACCTGCTGAAAGACTTGAGCACTGGCGGGTCAATTGACGAGGCGTTTTTAGAACTTGGCGGGCCACAGATTTGTCTCTCCGTGCGACCAAGCAGGCGGCCCGTGCCATCGGCCGTTCTATGGCTGCAATGGTTTCCACGGAGAGACATCTGTGGCTCAACCTCACGGGCATCAAGGACAAGGACCGCGCTTTTCTCCTTGATGCCCCGTCTGCCTTCCGGCCTATTTGGTGACGCCGTCAACACCGTCGCCACTAGGTTTCGGGAGGCGGCGCTATGAGGAAGCGTTTGTGAGGTTTCTTCCCGCCGTGCTCAAGAGTCGGGACTGTCGGCCACCAGTCCCGACCAGGTCCGATTCTTCTGAGGCGAAGCCCAGAAGAGTGTGGCGGTCGTGCGCCCCTCGTAGAGACTGGGGCGGCTCGCCGCGCCTCAATCTGCCTCGAAGAGACCGGACCTGCGGAGCATCATCTCCGCCAAGAAGAAGTCCTGAGGCTGGTGCGCCCAATCCTTGTTAGTTTCTTTTCCTCCGCTTAGTAATATGCTTAAATTCAGCGGGTTGTCTCGCCTGACCTGAGGTCGTACTCGGAGGGTCGTGGCGGCGCTCCGCTATCCCCAGAGGGGCGGGAGGCTGGCCTGAGT
>NC_081174.1:6120-18446 GCF_012432095.1 Onychostoma macrolepis
AAGAACCGGACCTGGTCGGGACTGGGTGGCCGACAGTCCCGACTCTTGAGCACGGCGGGAAGAAACCTCACAAACGCTTCCTCATAGCGCCGCCTCCCGAAACCTAGTGGCGACGGTGTTGACGGCGTCACCAAATAGGCCGGAAGGCGGGCAGGGGCATCAAGGAGAAAAGCGCGGTCTTTGTCCTTGATGCCCGTGAGGTTGAGCCACAGATGTCTCTCCGTGGAAACCATTGCAGCCATAGAACGGCCGATGGCACGGGCCGTCTGCTTGGTCGCACGGAGAGACAAATCTGTGGCCCGGCGGTTCTAAAACGCCTCCTCGTCAATTGACCGCCAGTGCTCAAGTCTTTCAGCAGGTCAGCCTGATATGCCTGCAAGACCGCCATAGTGTGCAAAGCAGTACCAGCCTGACCCGCTGCCTGAAGGCTTTCCCCACCAATGAAGATGTTACTCTGCATGGCTTGGTGGGGAGAGTTGCTTCTTCAGTGATGATGATGTCCCAGGAGAGAGATAGCCCGCGGCGTCTCTTCGATCTGGGGCATCATCCTCTCTCAATTTGCATCAACGATAGTCGAGTAGATCGGCGTCGATGGCACAAAAACACGGGACGAATATGGCTTGTTCCATGAACGAATTAACTCGTCATGGAGGTCACCGAAAAGGGAGAGACCGTCGCTGAGGCCCCTCCCCCCGACCACCCGACAGATATCTGTCGTCTAACTTTGAGCGCTTGGGGGTCTCTTGCTCCTGCGGCCAGTCTAGGTGTAACCGATCGACTGCCCGAGTAACCACCTCGAGTAACTCCTCGTATGCTTTCTCATCACGAGGAGCGCTCTGAGGTGGCACTCTCCACCTCCCAGAAGCAAGAGATGAAGTCTCCTCGGCCCGTTCAGAAGAAGCGCCGCCGCTGAGAAACGGACGCGAGCTTCATGATCTGGCGAGCGCGAGAGAAAGGGGCAAGTCCGTCTCACGCGCCTCGGCCAGATCGGCACGCGATCCCCACGAGCTTTTAAAGAAGGCGAGCCGCGCGCGAAGCACTTTGATCGAGAGGAGATCGCAGTGCTCGCACTCGCCCTCGAGCCCGAGGATCGCGTGCTCTTCCCCCAAACACTCAAAGCAGAAAGCATGGAGATCATCGTCAGAGAGCTGCCTCTGACAAGGAGGTAAACATCTCCTCTGCTGATCTGCCATAGTGAGCAGCTATCTTTATATATATAAATAAATATCTATATCTATAACTACTCGCTTCCTGCTTTGCCTTTTTTTTTTTTTTTCGTGCTTTTTTCTCACACACACACGCACACAACAATGCGGTCCTTGAAGACAAAAGACCTGAGGATGTTTCCGCGTCACATCTATTTATAACCTCCAGGTGTTCGTAATCGAGTGACGTCACCTAACCGAGGTTATTTAAGCCAAGTTTGGCGTGTTTGGCACACGTGCTTCAACAACCGGTCGAACAAAGAATGTTCCCATAGCGCTTTCAGCGCAGCATCGAGAGTAGCTTTTGATAGGGGAACACTTGTTTGGAGCTTCTGAGAACACTAAATGCTTTGTTAGTGCAACTAAGCAAATGAAGATAATTCAAGGATACAGATGCTGAAAAGCTTCTTTCTCAGTGAGAGAAAGTTGCTTATTGCAATTTTAAGAGTAAAGCTCAAGTACATGAAAGATGTTTCTTAATCATGAAATGACACGTAATTTGCAATGCAGGAGACAGATTTTCATGATTTAGAGATTTTTTGCAGAGAACGTTATGTTAGAGCTCAAGTGCACAGAATCACTTGTTTGGAGATTCTGAGAACAATAAATGCTGTGTTAGTGCAAATAAGCAAATGAAAAGAATGCAAGGCCACACATGCCGAAAAGTTTCTTTCTCAGAGAGAGAAAGTTGCTTATTGCAATTTTAAGAGGAAAGCTCAAGTACATGAAAGATGTTTCTTAATCATGAAATGACATGTAATTTGCAATGCAGGAGACAGATTTTCATGATTTAGAGATTTTTTGCAGAGAAAGTTATGTTATAGCTTTAATGCACAAAATCACTTGTTTGGAGCTTCTGAGAACACTAAATGCTTTGTTAGTGCAACTAAGCAAATGAAGAGAATCCAAGGCCACATATGCTGAAAAGCTTTTTTCTTAGTTAGAGAAAGTTTCTTATTGCAATTTTAAGAGGAAAGCTCAAGTACATGAAAGATGTTTCTTAATCATGAAATGACATGTAATTTGCAATGCAGGAGACAGATTTTCATGATTTAGAGATTTTTTGCAGAGAAAGTTATGTTAGAGCTCAAGTGCACAGAATCACTTGTTTGGAGCTTCTGAGAACACTAAATGCTGTGTTAGTGCAACTAAGCAAATGAAGATAATTCAAGGATACAGATGCTGAAAAGCTTCTTTCTCAGTGAGAGAAAGTTGCTTATTGCAATTTTAAGAGTAAAGATGAAGTACATGAAAGTTGTTTCTATCTCATGAAATGACATGTAATTTGCAATGCAGGAGATAGATTTTCATGATTTAGAGATTTTTTGCAGAGAAAGTTATGTTAGAGCTCAAGTGCACAGAATCACTTGTTTGGAGCTTCTGAGAACACTAAATGCTGTGTTAGTGCAACTAAGCAAATGAAGATAATCCAAGGCCACATATGCTGAAAAGCTTTTTTCTCAGTGAGAGAAAGTTGCTTATTGCAATTTTAAGAGTAAAGCTCAAGTACATGAAAGATGTTTCTTAATCATGAAATGACACGTAATTTGCAATGCAGGAGACAGATTTTCATGATTTTGAGATTTTTTGCAGAGAAAGTTATGTTAGAGCTCAAGTGCACAGAATCACTTGTTTGGAGCTTCTGAGAACAATAAATGCTGTGTTAGTGCAAATAAGCAAATGAAGAGAATGCAAGGCCACACATGCTGAAAAGTTTCTTTCTCAGAGAGAGAAAGTTGCTTATTTAAATTTTAAAAGTAAAGCTCAAGTACATGAAAAATGTTTCTTAATCATGAAATGACATGTAATTTGCAATGCAGGAGACAGATTTTCATGATTTAGAGATTTTTTGCAGAGAAAGTTATGTTAGAGCTAAAGTGCACAGAATCACTTGTTTGGAACTTCTGAGAACACTAAATGCTGTGTTAGTGCAAATAAGCAAATGATGAGAATGCAAGGTCACAGATGCTGAAAAGCTTCTTTCTCAGTGAGAGAAAGTTGCTTATTGCAATTATAAGAGTAAAGCTCAAGTACATGAAAGATGTTTCTTAATCATGAAATGACATGTAATTTGCAATGCAGGAGACAGATTTTCATGATTTAGAGATTTTTTGCAGAGAACGTTATGTTAGAGCTCAAGTGCACAGAATCACTTGTTTGGAGGTTCTGAGAACAATAAATGCTGTGTTAGTGCAAATAAGCAAATGAAAAGAATGCAAGGCCACACATGCCGAAAAGTTTCTTTCTCAGAGAGAGAAAGTTGCTTATTTCAATTTTAAAAGTAAAGCTCAAGTACATGAAAAATGTTTCTTTATCATGAAATGACATGTAATTTGCAATACAGGAGACAGATTTTCATGATTTAGAGATTTTTTTGCAGAGAAAGTTATGTTAGAGCTCTAATGCACAGAATCACTTGTTTGGAGCTTCTGAGAACACTAAATGCTGTGTTAGTGCAACTAAGCAAATGAAGATAATCCAAGGCCACATATGCTGAAAAGCTTTTTTCTCAGAGAGAGAAAGTTGCTTATTGCAATTTTAAGAGTAAAGCTCAAGTACATGAAAGATGTTTCTTAATCATGAAATGACACATAATTTGCAATGCAGGAGACAGATTTTCATGATTTAGAGATTTTTTGCAGAGAAAGTTATGTTAGACCTCCAGTGCACAGAATCACTTGTTTGGAGCTTCTGCGAACACTAAATGCTGTGTTAGTGCAACTAAGCAAATGAAGATAATTCAAGGATACAGATGCTGAAAAGCTTCTTTCTCAGTGAGAGAAAGTTGCTTGTTGCAATTTTAAGAGTAAAGATGAAGTACATGAAAGTTGTTTCTTAATCATGAAATGACATGTAATTTGCAATGCAGGAGACAGATTTTCATGATTTAGAGATTTTTTGCAGAGAAAGTTATGTTAGAGCTAAAGTGCACAGAATCACTTGTTTGGAGCTTCTGAGAACACTAAATGCTGTGTTAGTGCAAATATGCAAATGATGAGAATGCAAGGTCACAGATGCTGAAAAGCTTCTTTCTCAGTGAGAGAAAGTTGCTTATTGCAATTATAAGAGTAAAGCTCAAGTACATGAAAAATGTTTCTTAATCATGAAATGACATGTAATTTGCAATGCAGGAGACAGATTTTCAACATTTAGAGATTTTTTGCAGAGAAAGTTATGTTAGACCTCCAGTGCACAGAATCACTTGTTTGGAGAATCTGAGAACACTAAATGCTGTGTTAGTGCAACTAAGCAAATGAAGATAATTCAAGGATACAGATGCTGAAAAGCTTCTTTCTCAGTGAGAGAAAGTTGCTTATTGCAATTTTAAGAGTAAAGATGAAGTACATGAAAGTTGTTTCTATCTCATGAAATGACATGTAATTTGCATTGTAGAAGACATATTTTCATGATTTAGAGATTTTTTGCAGAGAAAGTTATGTTATAGCTTTAATGCACAAAATCACTTGTTTGGAGCTTCTGAGAACACTAAATGCTTTGTTAGTGCAACTAAGCAAATGAAGAGAATCCAAGGCCACATATGCTGAAAAACTTTTTTCTCAGTTAGAGAAAGTTTCTTATTGCAATTTTAAGAGGAAAGCTCAAGTACATGAAAGATGTTTCTTAATCATGAAATGACATGTAATTTGCAATGCAGGAGACAGATTTTCATGATTTAGAGATGTTTTGCAGAGAAAGTTATGTTAGAGATTCAATGCACAGAATCACTTGTTTGGAGCTTCTGAGAACACTAAATGCTTTGTTAGTGCAACTAAGCAAATGAAGATAATTCAAGGATACAGATGCTGAAAAGCTTCTTTCTCAGTGAGAGAAAGTTGCTTATTGCAATTTTAAGAGTAAAGCTCAAGTACATGAAAGATGTTTCTTAATCATGAAATGACACATAATTTGCAATGCAGGAGACAGATTTTCATGATTTAGAGATTTTTTGCAGAGAACGTTATGTTAGAGCTCAAGTGCACAGAATCACTTGTTTGGAGGTTCTGAGAACAATAAATGCTGTGTTAGTGCAAATAAGCAAATGAAAAGAATGCAAGGCCACACATGCCGAAAAGTTTCTTTCTCAGAGAGAGAAAGTTGCTTATTGCAATTTTAAGAGGAAAGCTCAAGTACATGAAAGATGTTTCTTAATCATGAAATGACATGTAATTTGCAATGCAGGAGACAGATTTTCATGATTTAGAGATTTTTTGCAGAGAAAGTTATGTTATAGCTTTAATGCACAAAATCACTTGTTTGGAGCTTCTGAGAACACTAAATGCTTTGTTAGTGCAACTAAGCAAATGAAGAGAATCCAAGGCCACATATGCTGAAAAGCTTTTTTCTTAGTTAGAGAAAGTTTCTTATTGCAATTTTAAGAGGAAAGCTCAAGTACATGAAAGATGTTTCTTAATCATGAAATGACATGTAATTTGCAATGCAGGAGACAGATTTTCATGATTTAGAGATTTTTTGCAGAGAAAGTTATGTTAGAGCTCAAGTGCACAGAATCACTTGTTTGGAGCTTCTGCGAACACTAAATGCTGTGTTAGTGCAACTAAGCAAATGAAGATAATTCAAGGATACAGATGCTGAAAAGCTTCTTTCTCAGTGAGAGAAAGTTGCTTGTTGCAATTTTAAGAGTAAAGATGAAGTACATGAAAGTTGTTTCTTAATCATGAAATGACATGTAATTTGCAATGCAGGAGACAGATTTTCATGATTTAGAGATTTTTTGCAGAGAAAGTTATGTTAGAGCTAAAGTGCACAGAATCACTTGTTTGGAGCTTCTGAGAACACTAAATGCTGTGTTAGTGCAAATATGCAAATGATGAGAATGCAAGGTCACAGATGCTGAAAAGCTTCTTTCTCAGTGAGAGAAAGTTGCTTATTGCAATTATAAGAGTAAAGCTCAAGTACATGAAAAATGTTTCTTAATCATGAAATGACATGTAATTTGCAATGCAGGAGACAGATTTTCAACATTTAGAGATTTTTTGCAGAGAAAGTTATGTTAGACCTCCAGTGCACAGAATCACTTGTTTGGAGAATCTGCGAACACTAAATGCTGTGTTAGTGCAACTAAGCAAATGAAGATAATTCAAGGATACAGATGCTGAAAAGCTTCTTTCTCAGTGAGAGAAAGTTGCTTATTGCTATTTTAAGAGTAAAGATGAAGTACATGAAAGTTGTTTCTATCTCATGAAATGACATGTAATTTGCATTGCAGAAGACATATTTTCATGATTTAGAGATTTTTTGCAGAGAAAGTTATGTTATAGCTTTAATGCACAAAATCACTTGTTTGGAGCTTCTGAGAACACTAAATGCTTTGTTAGTGCAACTAAGCAAATGAAGAGAATCCAAGGCCACATATGCTGAAAAACTTTTTTCTCAGTTAGAGAAAGTTTCTTATTGCAATTTTAAGAGGAAAGCTCAAGTACATGAAAAATGTTGCTTTCTCATGAAATGACATGTAATTTGCAATGTAGGAGACAGATTTTCATGATTTAGAGATTTTTTGCAGAGAAAGTTATGTTAGACCTCCAGTGCACAGAATCACTTGTTTGGAGCTTCTGAGAACACTAAATGCTGTGTTAGTGCAACTAAGCAAATGAAGATAATTCAAGGATACAGATGCTGAAAAGCTTCTTTCTCAGTGAGAGAAAGTTGCTTATTGCAATTTTAAGAGTAAAGCTCAAGTACATGAAAGATGTTTCTTAATCATGAAATGACACATAATTTGCAATGCAGGAGACAGATTTTCATGATTTAGAGATTTTTTGCAGAGAAAGTTATGTTAGAGCTCAATGCACAGAATCACTTGTTTGGAGCTTCTGAGAACACTAAATGCTGTGTTAGTGCAAATAAGCAAATGAAAAGAATGCAAGGCCACACATGCCGAAAAGTTTCTTTCTCAGAGAGAAAGTTGCTTATTGCAATTTTAAGAGGAAAGCTCAAGTACATGAAAGATGTTTCTTAATCATGAAATGACATGTAATTTGCAATGCAGGAGACAGATTTTCATGATTTAGAGATTTTTTGCAGAGAAAGTTATGTTATAGCTTTAATGCACAAAATCACTTGTTTGGAGCTTCTGAGAACACTAAATGCTGTGTTAGTGCAACTAAGCAAATGAAGAGAATCCAAGGCCACATATGCTGAAAAGCTTTTTTCTTAGTTAGAGAAAGTTTCTTATTGCAATTTTAAGAGGAAAGCTCAAGTACATGAAAGATGTTTCTTAATCATGAAATGACATGTAATTTGCAATGCAGGAGACAGATTTTCATGATTTAGAGATTTTTTGCAGAGAAAGTTATGTTAGAGCTCAAGTGCACAGAATCACTTGTTTGGAGCTTCTGAGAACACTAAATGCTGTGTTAGTGCAACTAAGCAAATGAAGATAATTCAAGGATACAGATGCTGAAAAGCTTCTTTCTCAGTGAGAGAAAGTTGCTTATTGCAATTTTAAGAGTAAAGATGAAGTACATGAAAGTTGTTTCTATCTCATGAAATGACATGTAATTTGCAATGCAGGAGATAGATTTTCATGATTTAGAGATTTTTTTTGCGGAGAAAGTTATGTCAGAGCTCTAGTGCACAGAATCACTTGTTTGGAGCTTCTGAGAACACTAAATGCTGTGTTAGTGCAACTAAGCAAATGAAGATAATCCAAGGCCACATATGCTGAAAAGCTTTTTTCTCAGTGAGAGAAAGTTGCTTATTGCAATTTTAAGAGTAAAGCTCAAGTACATGAAAGATGTTTCTTAATCATGAAATGACACGTAATTTGCAATGCAGGAGACAGATTTTCATGATTTTGAGATTTTTTGCAGAGAAAGTTATGTTAGAGCTCAAGTGCACAGAATCACTTGTTTGGAGCTTCTGAGAACAATAAATGCTGTGTTAGTGCAAATAAGCAAATGAAGAGAATGCAAGGCCACACATGCTGAAAAGTTTCTTTCTCAGAGAGAGAAAGTTGCTTATTTAAATTTTAAAAGTAAAGCTCAAGTACATGAAAAATGTTTCTTAATCATGAAATGACATGTAATTTGCAATGCAGGAGACAGATTTTCATGATTTAGAGATTTTTTGCAGAGAAAGTTATGTTAGAGCTAAAGTGCACAGAATCACTTGTTTGGAACTTCTGAGAACACTAAATGCTGTGTTAGTGCAAATAAGCAAATGATGAGAATGCAAGGTCACAGATGCTGAAAAGCTTCTTTCTCAGTGAGAGAAAGTTGCTTATTGCAATTATAAGAGTAAAGCTCAAGTACATGAAAGATGTTTCTTAATCATGAAATGACATGTAATTTGCAATGCAGGAGACAGATTTTCATGATTTAGAGATTTTTGCAGAGAAAGTTATGTTAGAGCTTCAATGCACAGAATCGTCCCGGGTTACTTGACTGTAACCCTGTTCCCCGAAAAAGCGGGAACGAGATGCTGCGCTGAAAGCGCTATGGGAACATTCTTTGTTCGACCGGTTGTTGAAGCACGTGTGCCAAACACGCCAAACTTGGCTTAAATAACCTCGGTTAGGTGACGTCACTCGATTACGAACACCTGGAGGTTATAAATAGATGTGACGCGGAAACATCCTCAGGTCAAAATTTTGTCTGAAAGGACGTCCAGTCACGCTTACAGTGCGGCATTGAGGCGCAGCATCTCGTTCCCGCTTTTTCGGGGAACAGGGTTACAGTCAAGTAACCCGGGACGTTCCCCTATCAAAAGCTACTCTCGATGCTGCGCTGAAAGCGCTATGGGAACGAGAATACCAACGCCGCCGCACTGGAAGTGTCTGGACCCCCAATGTTGTGTAGTGTGTGCGCACAAACATGAAAGAGGTCTCAGACATGACTCTGGGATGTCGACTCAAGGACATGCGAGCCCGGAGTAACATGAACATCCAAACTATAGAATCTAACAAATGTGTGCGGAGAGGACCAACCTGCCGCATCACAAACTTGCTGCAAGGGGACACCTCTTGCCAAAGCCATGGAAGATGCAATCCCCCGGGTTGAATGGGCCCTTACACCTAGAGGCGAAGCTTGACCACGCGCCTCATAGGCTAGGGCAATAGCATCCCTCACCCAATGTGACATAGTCTGTCGAGTGGCAGCCGCCCCCCGGTTGCGGCCTCCAAAACATACTGGCTGCTCCGACTTACGCCACTGGCTAGTGCGGTGGGCGTAAATCTGGAGAGCACGTACTGGACAAAGTAAGTGAAGTTTCTCCTGCTCCGGTGTCGTGAACGGCGGAGGGCAGAAGGCCGAGAACGACCGGATTTATGGTCGAGAATGGAACCTTCGGAAGATAACTAGGGTGAGGATGCAAAATAGCTTTGACCAGCCCAGGGCAAAATCTAGGCAGGATGACGAGACTGACAGAGCCTGCAAATCCCCAATTCTCTTCAGAGAAGTAATAGCTGTTAGAAAAACCATCTTTAGGGTCAGAAGCCTGACAGGCGCTGACTCTAGTGGTTCGAAAGGGTGTCCACTAAGCCCTCAAGCACTATAGCTAGGTCCCATGAAGGAACTGTCGCTCTAGTGGGCGGCCTCAACCGCTTAGCTCCTCGAATGAAGCGGGCAACTAGAGGGTGTTTCCCACGAAACCCCATCAATCAGAGCATGGCAAGCCGAGATGGCGGCCACGTAAGTTCTGAGAGTATTAGGACATGTTCCTGAGGACAGTTTCTCTTGCAGAAACTCCAGTACTGAAACAATCTGGCAGTGAGCTGGGTCTGCATGGTGTGTCGTACACCAACTTTCGAAAACGCGCCATTTACTGGCATAAGTTCTTCTAGTGGAGGAGCCCTAGCGCTCAGAATAGTCTCTATTACATCGGCTGGAAGGCCAGCATGTCTCAGTTGGTCCCCTCAGGGGCCAGACATGAAGGTTCCAGAGCTCGGGCCGGGATGAAATATTGTCCCCTGTGCCTGAGAGAGAAGGTCCCTCCTCACGGAATCGCCAACGGCGAGCCGTCGAGGAGAGATATTAGATCTGAGAACCATATTCTGGTCGGCCAACGGGCGCTATCAGTAGGCGAGACCCCTCTTGACGGACCTTGGCCAGGACTCCTGGGAGCAGAGCGACCGGGAAATGCGTAAAGGCAGTCTGGGCCACACATGGGCCATCGCGTCCAGACCCAGGGAGCTGGATGAGTCAGAGAGAAGTAGAGGGACATTGTGCTGTCTCCTGTGAAGCAAAGAGGTCCACCTCTGCTTCGTAAAACCTTTCCCAGATTTGACTGACTACTTGAGGTGGAGTTTCCATTCCCGTGTATCACAGCTTGTCTGGACAGCAAGTCTGCTCCCACATTCATATGTCCGGGATGTAAATCGCCCTGAGGGACAGGAACTTTTCCTGTGCCCAAAGCAGAACCTGGTGCGCTAGCTCGTTCAAGCGGCGCGACCGCAGTCCACCCTGACGATTTATGTAAGAGACTACCGCCGTGTTGTCCACCCGCACTAGGACATGGTAGCCTCTTAACTGCTGGAGGAAGTATTTCAGGGCCAGAAATACAGCCTTCATTTCGAGGCAATTGATGTGCCATTCGAGAAGATGACCTCTCCAGATCCCTTGGGCTGGACGGCCATCTAAGACCGCTCCCCAGCCCGTGAGGGATGCGTCTGTCGTTAGCATCTTGCGACGACAGCACGGACCTAGAGTGGGACCCAAAGTCAGAAACCGGGTCTGAACCACATAGAAAGTGCAAGCCCTGGCGCGTAACCCTTATTTGCCTCTGGGGATTGGCCCTTGGATGAAATCCCCTGGCTCTGAGCCACAACTGAAACGATCTCATGTGCAGGAGACCCAAGGGTATCACCGTGGATGCAGCTGCCATGAGACCTAGAACCCTCTGAAGGTAATGAACAGTAATCTTCTGGCCTAGCTTGATGTTCTTTAGGGCGTTTAGAATGGATTCGACGCGTGCAGGAGACAGATTTTCATGATTTAGAGATTTTTGCAGAGAAAGTTATGTTAGAGCTCAATGCACAGAATCACTTGTTTGGAGCTTCTGAGAACAATAAATGCTGTGTTAGTGCAAATAAGCAAATGAAGATAATCCAAGGCCACATATGCTGAAAAGTTTCTTTCTCAGAGAGAAAGTTGCTTATTGCAATTTTAAGAGGAAAGCTCAAGTACATGAAAAATGTTTCTTAATCATGAAATGACATGTAATTTGCAATGCAGGAGATAGATTTTCATGATTTAGAGATTTTTTGCAGAGAAAGTTATGTTAGAGCTCCAGTGCACAGAATCACTTGTTTGGAGCTTCTGAGAACACTAAATGCTGTGTTAGTGCAACTAAGCAAATGAAGAGAATCCAAGGCCACATATGCTGAAAAGCTTTTTTCTCAGTGAGAGAAAGTTGCTTATTGCAATTTTAAGAGTAAAGATGAAGTACATGAAAGTTGTTTCTTAATCATGAAATGACATGTAATTTGCAATGCAGGAGACAGATTTTCATGATTTAGAGATTTTTTGCAGAGAAAGTTATGTTAGAGCTCAAGTGCACAGAATCACTTGTTTGGAGCTTCTGAGAACAATAAATGCTGTGTTAGTGCAACTAAGCAAATGAAGAGAATCCAAGGCCACATATGCTGAAAAGCTTTTTTCTCAGTTAGAGAAAGTTTCTTATTGCAATTTTAAGAGTAAAGATGAAGTACATGAAAGTTGTTTCTATCTCATGAAATGACATGTAATTTGCAATGCAGGAGACAGATTTTCATGATTTAGAGATTTTTTGCAGAGAAAGTTATGTTATAGCTTTAATGCACAAAATCACTTGTTTGGAGCTTCTGAGAACACTAAATGCTGTGTTAGTGCAAATAAGCAAATGAAGATAATGCAAGGCCACATATGCTGAAAAGTTTCTTTCTCAGAGAGAAAGTTGCTTATTTCAATTTTAAAAGTAAAGCTCAAGTACATGAAAAATGTTTCTTTATCATGAAATGACATGTAATTTGCAATGCAGGAGATAGATTTTCATGATTTAGAGATTTTTTGCAGAGAAAGTTATGTTAGAGCTCAATGCACAGAATCACTTGTTTGGAGGTTCTGAGAACAATAAATGCTGTGTTAGTGCAACTAAGCAAATGAAGAGAATGCAAGGCCACAG